>NW_023501435.1:331231-332141 GCF_013396195.1 Fusarium tjaetaba
TCGAGAGCGCACCGGACCCAGTGGCTCGGTACCCGGTGGCTGAGAATCCGCAGCACAAATCGCCAGAGCATTCGCCTTTAGAGGATGAGTCTTCGGAGGATGAGTTTCCAGAGGATGAAGATCAGCACACAGTGGCCGGGATTTCAGAGGCTGAAGCACCGCCTTCTATCACCAAACAGCCACTTCATCCTATGGCTCGAAGGGGTGCTAATGTCAAAGGCAGGGCTCCGGCGACACGCCGAGCTCAAGATTGCCCAAAGCTGCAGGCTCTAAATAAGGCTCTAGATGAGGCCCTAAAGTCCAAAAGTGATGCGGACAAGGTGGTTACTCGAAAGATGAAAAAGTACTGGCATCAGCACTCAGCCGCGTTTCCTGAAGAAATGAGGATTCCTTCATCTCAGCCTTCCAAAAGATCAGATAAGCAACACGAAAGGTCCAAGTAACCGCCTGATCTGGAAGAACACCCTTAGCTCCTGTAAAGAGGACCTGGACTGAGCACTTGGCCAGTGATTGGCGACACTGATGGTTTCCAGGCAGTCAAAGAAGGAACTCCCAGTAGATCAAGATCGGTAACAGTTGCACCACTGGATGGTATTGCTGGCAGATCAAGTGCCAGTGTCAAGCGCAAACGGAACGACTCAAGCGCTTTTGAAACTGCCAACCCTGCTAAAATCCCTCGCTTCAAGAGCCGTTTACAAGATGCAGAAGAAGAAATTGAGGAGGATGAGTACTTAGAGAAGTACAACCGACATCAGTCCCTTCAACAGGCAAAGCCTGGATCATTCGAACCACGACCCGAGCGACACCAAATGAGCTACATTACCCAGGGAGTTGAGCCTCGACTGCGGACTCTTCACGAAAAGCTTCAGAATCACCCAGTAGCCGTGGACTCGCATACGAAGACGGCTCC